>NC_081345.1:34422666-34455498 GCF_029784015.1 Lycium ferocissimum | reverse complement strand
GATTAGTTGCGGGTCATAAATAGATGGGGACCTTTTAATAAAATACAAAAGGTTGCGGCAAATTTTGAAATGTTAAAATAGTCCCGAGTCACAACAGTCATATTTGGGCCAAAAAAAAATCTGAAGCTATTTTTTAGGTTTGAAGATTTGGTTTTCAAAATCTCTCAAAGTAGATAAATTTTATAAACAAGCATATATTTGCAAAAAACTTCCAAACGGTTTATCCGAACGAGAGCTAATATTGACAATAGTTTTTGAATTTTCTAACCTTTGTGTTATCAAGTGATGTCAGAGCCTTACTGCATTGTTATCAAGTGGTATCAAAACTTTATTGCATAGTTATCAAGTAGGATCAGAGCAGCCTTATAACTCCATTTCTAATAATCTTGAAAATTTCTTTAAAATAATGTTACTGCAACATTGGACAATACATCCAAAAAAAAAAAAAAAAAAAACGGATAGCACTTGCTTTAGGCCTTAAAATTTTTATGCCCCAAAAATTATTTATTTCATGGCTTATTTTTTTGAAGAAACAATGATTTTATGGCTTAACTTTTTGAAGAAAACATTAAAATTTGTATAGAAATGTGCAAAATACATGTGAAAAAAGAAAGAATTTTATCAACTTTCCAATTGATGGTGATCAAGAAAATATAGTAACTTTTATAGATAAGGTTTGCCTCAATGTTATCACATTTGTTGTTAATTGCCTCATTATATTTAAAGATCAAATATTTGAATCTAAAAATGCCACTAATAGTTATTTAAACGAATTATTAAAAGGAAACTATCACAAATTAATACTACCTACTTACCATAATCTAGTTTCTTCAGATAACAAAAGAATTACTCCGATAAAATAAAAACATATTTAACCTAACTTTCTTATTAGGTGAAGTTTATTTAAAACTAACACCAACAAACTTTTAGAGAAGTGAGTGGTGCCTTTGGCAATAAGGCTGCTAGCTTACATCATATGCGATTCTAAAATTTAAAGTATGTGAATTATCATGGAATGTTGATTCCCAGCTCAAACACGCTGATCTTATATTTTGGAATGTTGCCACCATGAATCAAGATATGTTAAGCCTTGTTTTGAAAATCCTAGGTTTTGAGTTTGTGAAGAAGCTCAATCAATCTTGTGGTAAGCCTGTTCCACATTTTTTTAGTTGGTTTCTTGTATTATTTGTTTATTTGTTTAATTATTTATTTATTTGGTTTCATGACATTTATTTTCAAAGGCCCAAGACCAATAATCAAAGTCCTCGACTTACCAAAAATTAGATGCCTCTGATCAAGAGGCTCAATCAAATGCAAAAAATCAGATGCCCAATACATACTATAAAACCCTTGAGGCCCAATCAAACCTAGAAATCAGATGTCCCAATACAAACTATAAAACCCTAAAACTTAAACACCACCTCTGGAAAATACTAAAAATGCAGCTCCAGCACCAAATTCGAAATCTGCTCTTTGGTAGATTCGTTTACACGTTGTACGGGGTGTAATCTCACTTCTTACTTCTCCACGGATCAATCCATCGACTTCCAAAAGTTGTGTATTCATTTTGGAGACTTGCCTAGTTTTCGTAACACCCTAAATTTATTATTGGCATTTAAATAATCTCGTTCTTCTAGTAATTGATTTTTATTATTTTTCTTGAGTTTAAAATTTTAGTTTTTGTTTGAAAAAAATAAAAATTTAGACTTGTCATATTTTTTGGATCTTAAAGCCCATTTTGTTAGATCCATTTAATAAAAAGGGGTACTAGCTTTCTATATCAAAGGGAAAAGACTTTCTTTCACCCTTTATAAGACTCCCCTCTTGTTCTTCTCCTAACCCCCATTAGAGACCTCAATCCACATAATTTACTCTCCAAATATCATCAATATATTTCTAGTTTTCATGCTTTGAATATATTTTGGAATGTTGCCACCAAGAATCCAGATAGGTTAAGCCTTGTTTCGAAAATCCTAGGTTTTGGGTTTATGAAGAAGCTCAATCAATCTTGTAGTAAGCGTGTTATTCCACATTTTTTTTGGGTGAAATATTCAAGTTCTTGTTAGAGTTTTTGAAACCCTGAAGTAAGACAATTTAATCCCGTTTTTGGAGCTGGCAGTAGTTAGTATTTTGATCATAATAGAATGCTTTAATTGCAAAAAATCAAAGCTTTATTGTCTTAGAAGATGAATAAGCATAAACTAATTAGAGTTAGAAAAGATTTACTAGCACAAAAACTCAGATCTAGCATCATAGACTTTAATAACTTTAGAAGATTGAATTTAGTATACCTCAGATCTAGGATAATCGCTAACAAAAAAGGGGTTATAAAAGAATGAAAAAGAAAAAACATGAATTGATGCATCAAAAAAAAAAAAAAAAAATGAGCGCAGCAGGGAGGAGCAACCCCTGTGATAGAAAATAAATTATATTTGTTTGAAGTCAATTATATGATAAATTATATTTGTTTGAAGTCAATTATATGCTTTGAGAAATTTGCATGGGCTGATTAAGAATAGAAATAGGGATTTTCTGGAAAAAATATAGAAACTTAAAACAAAAGAGAATTACTTAAGTCGAGTTACATTATTTTTAAAAAAAAAAAAAAAAAAAAAAAGTGGGCAAAGCCCATCATTGTTGTGACTATGCAAATAAGAAGTAATGGAAGCTAGGAGTTTGTGTAAAAGTAAGTAAAACAAAATCCTCTGCGACTTTTCTTTGACTTTGTAGGTTTAGCAGCGCAAGGCTTATCGACTAAATAACTTTTGTTAATTTGTCGTGAATAATAGTATTGAAAAGTGAATAAAAATTACTTTTATAATCTTAATAAAATTAGTGTCCTAAAGCAAATTTTAATCTGAGGCCTTAAGTATGTACACACAAACAATTTAATGTTTTATTTTTTCATACTTGTTGTTTTATAGTCTAGTATTCTTAAAAAATATAACTTCTTTTACTTCACATAGTATTATTATTATTATTATTATTATTATTATTATTATTATTATTATAGCAAGGATTAATAAATTAATAAGATGTTAGTCACGTGTTTTCAATACATTACCTTGGATATTATAGTATAAAATTCATTTAATAATAAGAAGATTTGAGTAGTTTAGTTCAGAATTTTAAAATATTTTTGGTAAAAAGTTGATAATTTTTTTTTTTTTAATCTTCAATAGTCTAAGAGAAAATAAAATCACAAAATCCACCAAGTTTTAAATTTGTTCTTCTTTTGACTTGGGAGTTTGCAAATATTAACCCTCCCACACCCTGCATACACTGACGTACACATATATTATATGTGCATTTTTCACAATGAAAGCCAATAATTTATAGGCAAAAACTTCAGTTTTCATATTTAAAAATCGTTCACAATTTTCAGAAGAAAATGCAAAAAAAAAAAAAAAAAACAACAACAACAACAACAACAAGAAAATCGAATTAGAGAGCAATGGTTGTCCATCATTGGAAAGACAAATCTACACACATATACAACACCTCTCGTTTGAAACTCTTAAATAGGAAATAGACACAAATCACTTGACAAAATTCTACTAAAAAACACCATATTCTTTGTTCGTCTTATTCCTTTTCCGAAAGAGAATACTCTTTCACTGCCTTTTTAGGTGTCCTTGTGCCTTTATTTCAATTCATTTTTTAACGGGTATTAGAAATAAAGCATTCATAAATCTACAAAAAAACATTCAAAAAAGCGAAGGGAAATTCGTTAGAGGGTGACAGAAAGAACAAACTTAAGACAATATAAATATTGAAATCCAAAATTGCAAAATCAAATGAACTATACTGTTAGTGTAAGCTAATGATATTCCAACATAGTAAGTATTTTTGCAACTGAGTAGACCATGAAAGTAAGCAAGGTTATAAGTGATTAGTTGATTTTGCAAGAAATTAGCCACCATTTCTTATTGTCATCAATAACTCCTCTTCCTTCAACGTTCAAGTCTTGAATACCATCAAACATAATTTAATATATGTTTTTTTAGTTTCTTGTCCGGCGTTTGGTATTCACATTGGGCCACCGATTAATTCGAATTCGCAATGTAAGAATCCAAAAATCTAGACCCATTTAAAGGGGAAGCACTCCCTAATACAATTTTTTTCATATTTAGAGTTCGAATCCGAGACTTCTAGTTAAGGGTGAAAGATGTCTATCCATCTCATCCCAACCTTCGTTGGTTAATCCTTTCTATCTAACTATAGTCAAAAGTATCATCAAATGCTTTTAAGAATCCAAAAGTCTGCATAATGATTTTAAAAAAGAAAAATGGACCAATTAACAAATTAAATCTCTGTGATAAAGCCTATTTTTCTTTTTCTGGAAGTGTAAATAGGAGTAATAATTAATCAATGTGATTTGCATTGAAATATATAGAAGATTTACATTCTTTGAAAAATAAAATAAAATAATTACATTCTTTCTACCAATTCAAAAGTCCAGAAGAATTTATGGCAAGAAAGAAAATATATTTTCGTATTTCTATTGAAACAAAAGCTAGTGAATTGTCAATTTCTTCATTTCATTTGGCTTATTTTCTCTGAATAAATCATTTGTAATTCCTCGAAAAATTGGATTAAATAGATAACCACCACCATCATTAAACAATAAATACATAGAACAGATTGAATTATTCTATTTGACAAGATCTCAAATGAAAGTAGTTCAAGACAAGCTATGTTGGCCTCATTATATTTTGAAAGATCAAATATTTGATCCTTAAAAATTGTCATTAATAGTTATTTAAATGAATTACTAAAATGAAACTATCACAAATTAACACTACTACTTACCGTAATATTGTTTCTTCAAGTAACAAAAAATTACTCCGATCACATAAAAACATATCTAACCAAACATTCTTATTAGGTAAAGTTTATTTAAAACTAAGACATACAAACTTTTAGATAAGCGAGTGGTGCCTTTGGCCAGTGGTGTACCCAGAATTTTTTGTAAGGGTGTCAACATTTAAAGAAGAGAATAGATGAACAAATTAGAGGGAAGAATGATCGTTAGAGTTTTAATGTCAAAGACAATTACGCAAAAGTTAAACTTGGTTGATCGGTTTATTTGATCCTTAGGGCTAGGAGTATGATTTTGGGGGTTTGAGATATACTAAGAGCTTGCTATATTTTAACAATACAAAAAGTTTTTTTTTTTTAAAAAAGAAGCTAATTCCCTACTTCGAGATTCGAATTCTGGGTGATCTCTACATTAGAGCTTAATTAAAATTTCCTACAAAGCAGTGTTCGGACGACACCCCTTGCTAAAGCTGCTAGCTTACATCATAGGTAATTATAAATTTTAAGGTAATTGAATTTATCACGGATACAACAAATTATATGTGTTCCTATTTTCACACACATATACGTACATTTAAAAAAAAAAAAAAAAAAAAAAAAAAAAATTAACGAATTTAGTTTTATATAGAGAAAATTAGATCTAGAGGTCCACCTCATTTTAATTCTTAGCTAGAGACACAAGATTCAGTTTTAACTAGACTTTTCCACTATTAAAGGTCGTGATGGTAGTAAGCGTATAATGTATCATTCTACTTTTAATCAAAGATTTCCGATTTGAGCTCTAAAATAAAGTTGTTTGAAAGGGAATGCTTTATTCCTCAAAGTAAAACTTTCCGGCATAAATACATATTTATCAGAAATTATATAATTTGGTGTAAATATCGTATACTGGTAAGATTTTACCTTCCGAAATTGTTCCAAAATTTAGTATAATTGCAAATTCAATTCACCTTTTCAGCAATTTCCAACTATAGATATAGGGATCACGAAATTGAACCACTCATATTGAACTCCCATATTCAAACGAGCAAAAAGCCTTCAATTTACATTGTCCACTATAACATTACACATAAATCAACTTATTCCACACATCTATAGAAATCAAACCAAACTTGAAGGTGCTAGACTCTGAATCCAAAATAAAAAAAATAAAAAAATGTGTACCCCTTTAGATGCACAAAACATAGATCTTTCAGTAGACAACCTTAATACAGAACGAATGAAAAATCAAAAGTAGACCATTACAAAAACGGTAAAAATTCAATAAATCCCATAATACCTGAACTATTCCTTAAAACAAAAGATAGAAATAGCAAACATAAGAAGAAGCAGCTACTAGTAACAGTGATGGAGATAGAATATTTCACCAAGAAAAATGCAACATCTACTATATATACATAAACAAAAAATTTGCCTTTGTATGTATATATAGTGTGACTTTTCTGGTTCGGATAAATCTCCTTCCACCACCCTGGCTGCTAGCCAAAGCGAATACGAATGCGAAAGGCTAAAATGAGGATGGTAAAAAAGACGAAAAAAAGTAGGGTGTGAAGGAGAATCGCTTTGCCATTAGTACTGAAGCTGCTGAATTCAACGTGGCGTTGATTTCCCGGCAGCTGAAATAGGAGTCCAGGCGAAAGAAGTACGAACAGAATATAACCTATGATAATTGGTGCCCAATCTAACATTTTTCTTTATCAATATAATATCCTTCTTCTCCTTTTGTCAATTTGAGGCTCAATTTGATGTTGCAGAGAAATGTAAAGAAGATTGCACAGTATTGTTTCAATTGAACATTTGTCCAGAATTTATGGTCATGGAAATTAATTCCATGCTTGTTCCTCAAGAGAAGTAGCTACGGCGTGCCTAAGCCTTGGGATGGAGGGCAAAGCATCTTCCTTTGTGATCCTTCTTTACGGCGGATGCATACTAGAAGTCACAGGTTTGGTCGAATTCAGTAATTTTGACTCAAATCTTTTATATATGTATTAAGAGATTTATTAAACAAGTACAAATATTAATCTCGAACCCAATAGTTAACTCAAATAATTAATGACAATGAGTTCAGTAATATCCCGAACTCATAAAATTCAAATCACGCATTCCCATCTAGTAAATTTATTTATAATTGTCGCGCACAAGATGAATAAAATATTTGAGTTACATTATAGTTGTTAAAATTTCACCTTACATTATGTAAGTGTGGGGTTGAAAGAAATCAACTAAGAGTTGCTTTACCTTCTATTAACTGACATTAGGGGTGTACAAAGTAAACCGACAAACCGCACCAAACCGATAAACCGAGTCAAACCGAGAAAAAAACCCGACTAGTGGTTTGGTTTGACTTGGTTTGGTGTTGGAAAAAAAAACCCCGACCATAATTGGTTTGGTTTGGTTTTAACTAAAAAAAGTCAAACCGAACCAAACCAACCCGACATTACATGTATTCAATTTTTAAAATATTTTATACATAAAAATATTTATTTGTAAAGTAATTTATAAATATTTCTTAAATTTTTTCATAATTTTTTATCTATTATCATATTATTCAAGCTTGAACTTAGAATTTTGAATATCAATAAGTTTTATATCCTATGGATGTTAGTAACTCAAATAAAGTCCAAACCAAAACCAACTCAACACTAATCCTAACAAAAGAAATTCTATTTACCACTAGAAATGACAATAATGTTGGATATCTATTCTTTAGTTTTGCATAATTGATTTAGAAAGTAAAAATACATAACTTAAGTTTTTTTTCTTTGTCATATAATTAATACTTATTTTAGCATGACTTAGTATTTTTAGATTATGGTCATTTTCTTTTATGGCTTTGTTAATTAGCAATATTTATTTTAACCGATTATATTAGCTTTTGTTGAATATTTTAATACAATGTCATCACTCTTCTCACATTTTGTGTTATTTTCTTAAGAAATACCTTAATTATATAATTGTATCTTACTAGGATTAAAGAAATATTTAAAGTAAAAGTTATATGTTTTGTATCAAGACTATTCCGTAAAAAACCTGAAAAATCCGAGAAAACCGAACAACCCGAGATTGAAAAACCCGAATTTTATTGGTTTGGTTTGGTGTTTAAAAAATCCGAACCAATCCGGTCCATGTACACCCCTAACTGACATACCTCAAGTTTTATATCATTATAACAGGGAACTGGAAATGATAATTACTAAGCTATTTAGATAGATAAGTTAAATTAATATCTTTAATTTTTATTTCAATAAAATATTACTATCATATCAAATAAAATATAAAGAGCATAACATACTAGAAAATACTTCCTCCCGCTTATTTGTTTGACACTCTTAAATCGGGTCATTCCAATAATTTGAAATCTTTTCAATTTAGATACTTCTAAAACTAATTTTTTTTTCCTTTCTATTAAATTAATGAGATACTCTTGCAGTGGTTGGGATGATTTGCCCGAAAATTGTATAAATTGTCTAAGAAGAATGCTTCAATTTGTCAATTGGAAAGAGTGGCATGGAGGGCAGCCTGAAAAGAGAACTTATTCGAGGGTCATCACGTTGTTTGTTTTGTTCTCTTCTTCTTCATTTGTTTTTCTTTTCAAGTGGCCCCTCTGGCTTCTTATAACTACAAACTCTGCCTCTAAGCTCGGGAATCACGCTTTCCGCACCATGGATTATCGTTTTGTACATGAATGATTACCTACGTAAGTCACATTCTATGATTGAGTTTTATAAAATTGATTTGTAGAACGCGATCTTTTCTAATCATCTAATGTCATCACCTAGATGCTCTTTACCTCGGTTTTTATTGGACGCATGTAAGTTACAATCATTCCTATAAAAATAACATATCGGTAGATTTTCTTAGCCAAAAATGCATATTTGGGGCGTTTTTTTTTTTTTTTTTTGGGGTGGGGGGGTGGGGTGGGGAGGAGGGATTCTCTAATTATAGTGTGACTTTGTGTTACTAATGTAGGTGTAGTTGAGGCCTCTAACTTGACCTGATACAATAACGGATAAGGGAAAACGAGAAATTAAGAAGATAAATAAAAGAGAAGAAAGGATAGACAGACTGACACAAAAATAGACGACAGCAAACTTGCGTTCTTCAATAACCAACACCTTCTAATTACGCTCTAGATAAAGACGAATCTCTTAGGATGACCTCAAGGGAATTGAATTCCCAAGCACCCAATTCTTTCACAAACAATAATCAACAAGAGCCTACCAAAGGCCTCTCACAAGTTTCTCTCTCTAGAGATAACCTTAAAACACTCAAATATTCATCAATTCATAAAAAAAAAAAGAAAAATAAAATTATAACTTTGAAAAATAGTTCATCCATACTTTCGTTATATTTTAAGCCACTAATTATCTGCTTATACTATGGGGTCAATTATACCCTTCGTGTAACTATTGTCACGTGGCATCATCCTATTCTTCAAAATTATTTTACCCTCAAATAATTTTTTACCCACTAATACGAAATTATTTTTTTTTTTCAAACAAACTAATACAAAATTATTTTTTTTTTTTTTGGCCGGAAAAATTATCCATATTATTTTTTCCGACATTTTTTTTTTTTTTGGGCCTGACGAGTTATTTTAGTGGGTAAAAAAATTATTTGAGGGTAAAATAATTTTCAAGGTCGGGATGACGCCATCGTGGCAATAAGCCATACGTGGAAGTGGATAATTGATCCCATAGATAATCAGTAAGTGATAATTGGCCCAAAGATAACGAAGCATTTAATGAACTATTTTTTAAAGTTGAAGGGTAATTTTTGCCTACTAATGAAATAAAAGACCTACTATTTATACTAGGAAACTAATGAAGACAACTATGCTTATTACATAACTACCCTTAACGGTAGCGCTGTTTGACCAATCTTTCTTGGGAAAAGATGAAAGTCTTGAATTTATAAAGTAGCCTCTTTTTGCAATCATAGCCATCCTTTACTCATTTGGCCACTTCAATACTCATTCATCTCCAATCCGTCCTCCGATGCTATCATCTACACTTGGAAGCCCCGAAACGATTCTCTAAATGTCCTTGAGGCAACTCGGCTTGTATCATGACCTAAAGTAGCTATGGAAGGAAATCATTGAGTGCTCAATAAATCAATACAAATAGCAAGTTACTTTTTCTCAAACTAGAAAAGCCTCCCTTACATTATAAAGAATCTGTGTGGAAGAAAAAGCAAAGTTGTCTTACGTAGGAAGAATAAGTCTAAAGGAGGCTAATTGGTGAGTGAGAGAAAGAATTGATTCGCTAGTAGCTTCTTATTAAATTTAGGTCTTGGTAGTGCAAAAGAGGGCGAGAGATTTGCAATACAAAATTTTACATAGGCCTATGGTTTCCAGTAAATCATTTTATGTAAATTTAGTTATTGTTTACATAATTAACAAATGAGAAAAAATTTCATAAAACAAAATCTTTCTATGGGATTGCGTGTATTTTATATTTAGTTAGCTGCTACCAATTGTACGTCTGGTCCTCCCTACCACGGAATAGTGCACCCTACACGCCTTCAGCAACATCGTTTGAGATAATCAACATCTTATTGGACAATAATTGTTACAACTGCAAAGGTGGCTCAGTTGGTTGAGCATGGGCTTTCAATGGAGGTTTCGTGTTCGAAACCCCCTTCCTACAACAAGAAAAGATTTACTTTACGGGTCGAAATCATTCGACGAGCTGCACTTAGTGCGTTATCTCTTTTGTGTGATTTCCGAAGGATTCTTTTGTGTGATTCCCGAAGGATAGCAACTGCGGATTTCCCATGTCATCAAAAAAAAAAAATTGCTACTTTCTCTGTTTAAAAAAGAATGAAGAGATTCAAGTATTAAATTTTCTAATTTCCTCCTTCTCAACTTTTTAACATAACAAATTGATATTAGAAAGTCCATAAAGACTACAAATTTTAGTTCTATTTTTATTATTAACATTATACAAAATAATTGGAATTAATGAAAAATTTATTTGACTCTGTAAATAAAATACTCCTACTAGTGTTTTACAAAATGAAATTGGGAGAATATTACATTAAATACGAAAGAGGAATAAAAAGGAAAGTTAAGGACTCCAAGAAGAAGCAGTAAAATCCAAAAATTGAATTTCACTGTCTGTATTCAACTCCTAATCTGCTCCAGTGAAATTGGAATCCTAGTCATTGGTTGACGTGGAACAATCTTATTGGCCAAGGCCCTACCAGATCACGGCGTTTTCTAACAGATTATTCAATTCAATTTCTCAGCTCAAACAGGCTAATCCTCTCCCATTACGTAGGGTTTCCCTCCATCTCCTCGCCGCTATTCGCCGGAAAATCCACCGTAGTTGACTCCAGAGTTCTATCAATTTCGTTCATTATTTGGCTCCATTTTTTCTGCCGAGTTGCCATTATCTGACCGTTGATAATTTATCCATTACGTGATTATTTGTTCTTCAATTTAAAATCTCAATTTTAAGTTTTTTTATTTGGATAATTTGATGCCGACAAGTCAAGGAGGAGGATCATCATCGAGGAGAAGCATATCGTTGACGAGCTCTAAGAAGAAAGAAAATGTAGGAGGACAACCTGATTCTGCTCACCGCAAGTCTATTTCCGTATCTCGTTCCATGTACGCGCTTAATTCTCTTATTGAACTAACGCTAATTTGGATATTACTCCCTTCGTTCATTTTTACTTGTCCAATATACTAAAGGTGGATTCCAGTTTTACTTGTCCAGTTTGGAAAATCAAGATATAATTTATCATTTCATACCTGTTTTACCCTTATTATTGATTATTGGGTTGGAAACTTCAATGAATTGTTAGTGGCTGCACACCTGTTAAAGTATGTGCGATTGATTTCAAGTAATAATTAGGGGTGATATAGTAAAATTGTCATTTGCATCTAATGGTGTGGCCTAGTGGTCAATGAAGTGAGTTGAGCGCCATGAGGTGTCAAGTTCAAATCCTGGCAGAGACAAAACAGTGGGTGATTTCTTTTCATATTTTCTAGCCTTGGTGGACAGAGTTATCTGGTACCTGTTGCTTGTTGGTGGGAGGTGGTAGGTATCCTGTGGAATTAGTCGAGGTGCGCGCAAGCTGGCACAGACACCACGGTTATCAACCAAAAAAAGAGTAAAAATGTCATTTTATATATTGCTCTTTAAGGCGTGTGCCATCAAACATGGACAAGTAAAAATGAATGAAGGGAGTGTAAGTTCTGTTTCTAGAAACTCTAAAGCAGAGGTTTCTATAGAGTTAGGAGTATCTTAAGCTCTGTTTCGTTAGGTAGGATTGAACTCAAAACACGGTTTCTATAGAGTTAGGAGTATCTTAAGCTCTGTTTCGTCAGGTAGGATTGAACTCAAAACACTCTTTTTAGTTGTGAATTATATTGGTTCCAATCACCCAAGTTCATAGTGATATGGATGCCTTTTCATTTAGGTACATCGTTGGACTTTGTGCTTGTGAATTTGGCGGAGCTGGAGGTGTCAAACATTTGTGGCCATCACATATAATAGTGTTGGAATTTGTTTTGCTACTGGTGTAAAATGATTACAATGTGAAATTATACGTTATTTGATGCTTCCACTGCTTTTTTGGTTCCCCAACTTGAACATTGGAGATGGATATGAGCTCGGGTTGGGGCTTATTTATATCTGGATGAGGGAAAATAAAAGAGTTTATACTGTATACTTCATTTGGCGATGTGGAGAAAAGGTTTCATAATTGGAACCTCAGCTCAATGATTGTTATTCTTACTGTGGTGCCGAAGTCTTATCTGAAGTTGAAAACTGCATGATGAAAGTGCTTAATTGCATGCTGCAAACATCTATGCAAACATCTATAGATGACTTGCAGCTAACAAATGATACGTTGGAGGTCATTCTCCTTGGTTATTTATCTTAATTCACCTATATATAGCTTTTCTAATAACCACAGACAAGCTTGTTGGCTATACACCCATGTCCAATACTCAAATGCTTCCGTCATTCACTTTTAGTGGTTGGCTACAGTGCAGGCTTTCTTGAGGTTCTTGTTTGTTCAGTTTTTTTGTTTGAATTCCCTCCCCCTTTAGGTTGGCTGGGTTTTTTTCGGTCTCTGATGGAACTTCTGGAGATTGAACAGCAATTTACTGCTTTTGTTGTTTGTAATGTTCTTGACACATGCCGTGAAATTTGGTTTAGTAACAAAGCATAGCTAAGAGATTCTTTTGCTACTGAGGATAACTAATTAAAAAACTTGTTCAGGTTTCGAGTTGGGATCATAAATAGTCACTCTGACTTGAAATCATCATCATTTATTTATGCTTATTTTGAGTTTTGATAGTTTTTTCTCACACATTTGTAACAGCGGACTGACTGGAGAGCGCACAGTGAAGAGATTGCGGCTGTCAAAAGCCCTAACAGTACCTGATACTACAAGTATTTATGAAGCTTGCCGCAGGATGGCTGCTCGCAGACTTGATGCTTTGTTGTTGACTGATTCAAATGCGTTGCTGTGTGGTATCCTGACAGATAAGGTTTGGCTTGAATCGTGCAAAAATGCTGTAAAATTTTTAGTAAATAGAAGTCTGTAAAGCTGCCTATTTCGCTGATGCTTTTCCTTTACCCACTAAGGTGATATCATTCACTAATTTCTTCATGCATCCTTTTCTTTTATTTCCTTTGGGCAAATTGAAGGATATAGCAACAAGGGTTATTGCTTCAGAAGTTAATATACAGGAAACACCAGTTTCAAAGATTATGACGAAAAATCCCGTTTTTGTGCTTTCTGACACACTTGCTGTGGAAGCTCTGCAGAAAATGGTTCTAGGTTGGTTTATCTGAAATACCTCAAGCTTTTAACTTTTTTGAACGCCTTTGCAACATCTTATGTTTGTCTTGACAACAGGAAAATTTAGACATTTGCCAGTTGTAGAAAAAGGAGAGGTCATTGCTTTGCTTGATATAGCAAAATGCCTTTATGATGCGATTGCTCGCCTTGAAAGGGCAGCTGAGAAAGGAAAGGCCATTGCAGCTGCTGTTGAAGGAGTTGAAAAACACTGGGGGACATCTGGTTCTGGTTAGTTTAGAAATCTATGCTGTTACGATTGCATTGGTATAGTGTAGGAGTGTCTCTCTACTGATTGTGTTTGTCAAGTTCATGTGATTGGATGATGTTTTTGATTGGTCTTGAAGTACATATATTAATCTTCCCATATTTTTTGTTTTTAGCAAGTTCCAATACATTTATAGAAGCACTTCGAGAGAAAATGTTCAGGCCTTCACTGTCTACCATCATTTCGGAAAATTCAAAGTAGGTAATACCTTCATTTTAGAATAGTTTAACCTTCTTAGAAATCTGCAGGCGAGTCACTATCTGTTGTGGATGTCTCGTTTTTCTAGGGTTGTTACTGTTGAGCCAAATGATACTGTTTTAGCCACAGCCAAAAAGATGCTCGAATGTCGAACAAGCTCTGCAATCGTAACAGTTGACAACAAACCAAGAGGGATTTTAACGTTAGTAGTTTTCCCCTTGTATCCACATGTTTACATTTATCAATTCTGAGCTATAGTGTAACGGCATATTCATCATCTCATGAAAAGATTGGCATGGACTCTGCAGTTCAAAAGACTTATTGATGCGAGTCATAGCACAAGATCTTTCCCCTGAGTCCACTCTCGTCGAGAGGGTAATCTCTCTCTCTCTCTCTCTGTTAGTAACTGAGGGGATATCTTTTTTTTTTTTTTTTTTTTTTTGGGGTGGGGGGGGGGGATAGCTCTCTCTTTATTATCAAAGTAAATGTTTAAAAGCTACTAATTCTTTCAATTATTGGAACTTAGAGTTTTTCATTCTTTATTGTTTCCCTTCCTTTCTTGAGATTTGAAAGACATGTTATCTGATCTCTAATAACTTTCATTTTGTTTTGCATCTAACACACAGGTAATGACCCCCAATCCAGAATGTGCTTCAATAGATATGCCTATTGTTGATGCTTTACATACAATGCATGACGGGAAATTTTTACACCTTCCTGTTGTTGATAAAGGTTTCATTCACCTCCAGTTACACTTTGAGTCCTGTTATCTTCTTTTTCCAGCTTTCTTTAAATTTGTACTTCTTCTTTGTGGCAGAGGGAACTGTTGTTTCTGTTCTTGATGTGCTTCATATCACTCATGCAGCTGTAGCCACGGTAAGGCAGTGCACATGAACATGTCAATTTTTCCCTTCTCAACTCATCATAAGCAACTGTTATCTTTTGGGCTATCATTTTGGTGGTCAAATCACCTTCTGAATAAGGCCTTGTATGTAATTACCTCATTCAAGTCTTGAATACTTTGATGAGTTTGCCATGTATCCATGTATATTCAAAGACATATAAACTCTTGTTTGGATCTTTCAGTTGAAATCCTGCTGACCACTTTGTTAACACTGACTCGTTACGGAAAGTAAAACATGTTGTCGATTTACCTATGTAAAAGAAATTCCAACTTTGTTGAATGTGTGAACAGAACACTGAAGGAGGTTTATTTATATTTTGTTGCATTTTAGAATTAACTTTGGGCGCAATCTGCTCGATGATGATTCAAAGATTCTTGCATTTGATTATGACCTCCACTCCTAGTATTAAGATTCAACTTTTTTCTTAATTTTGGATCAGTGAATATTTGAACCAGTCCTTTTTGCGTAGTGGCTGCTGTTTGTGCTTTCTTACAAGGTGTTTCCTGGGAAGTATGTTTGTGTTCCTGAGTCTTTGTATATCATATTGACATTTAAATATCAAATGGTTAATTTGTAAGTTTTATCATATTCGCTTTGAGTTGGAAGCTGCTCAATTTATTTACATATGTGATTTTTTGACAACTCTTCTTGTTTCATTAATTGATTAGAAACTTCTTGTTTCAACTATTAATATCATGTCAAGTTCAAGCTATTCTAGGATGTCATTATTGTTAAAAGTAGCAAACAATCTTATGGAATGTTGAAAATTTTGTTGCATAATATTTTAATCTGAGTTTCTATATTTAATTTGTTAAGTCCTCTTTTTCCCTAAAGATTGTGGAAATTTATTAACTGTTACTCACTAACCAGGTGGGAAATACTGCTGGAGTAAATAATGAAGCTGCAAACTCTATGATGCAAAGATTTTGGGATTCAGCTATGGCTTTGACTCCGGATGATGACGATGAGACGCGGAGGTTAAGGCCTTAATCTCCTATCTGTGAACTCATATTTTCTTTTCCTTTTGTTGTATTATCTCTCACATTTTTTATTTGACATTTCAGTGAAAATTCCTTGAAATTGGCTTCTGAAGGGACAGAAACAGGAAGATCTATTCCCTATCCTTCATCTAGCCAGCCAAATAGTTTTTCATTCAAAATTGAAGACAAAAAGGGGAGGATGCACAGATTCAACTGTGGTATGTTTAAATAATACAGTATGTTTTTAGTTAACAAAAAAAAAATTAGGCACTTGTTAATGTTATCATATATGATCTTGTGTATCTTATTATGTACACCTAAGGAATAGCCTTTTATCCCTTATTTTGTTTTGTCCATGAGGTCCCTGTAGGTATAATTGGGTGTTCATAGAAAATCAGATCTTTTTGTAAGATTTTCTACTTTTTGGTATACTTCTTGTATGCGGGTGTTCTATACTCTTTGTGGAAGATCTTATAACTTGATTTAATAATCCTATATGACCTTGTGTATCGTGTAGACTTGTACCTGGAATTCCTGTTTCATTGGCCCATTTGTTTCTATATGCATTCAGGATGCCGAATCATGCAGTGCCGTTGATATGTGTGAACAAAACAAAAAATGTGCACCTCTATTTTCACTCTTTCAGGCATCTTGAGACTTGCCTTCCAAACTGTCATACTTCTCCCTGGGCTCCTGACTCCTATCAAATTTATGGAACTTCAGTCCTTTCAACTGTTTCCATATCACTTTGTGTTTTTCTTTTGTTCTTTGTGTTGGTGTTCTTGAATTTCCCTATCAGACATTGTATATTCAGCAGTATCTGTGGCTTGCTCATTTTTATTATTATTAGAGAGACATAGAACTCTGTGGTTTACCCATTATTTGAAAAAATTTACACTTGTTTGTTTATTTTGTCTCTTGAAACCAACTCTAGGAAATTGATATGATGTCTGTGCTTTGTTCTCCTTCATAATTCAACAATTTTGATAATTTTGACTCAGACGATGGCCCTATTATTTTTGTACTTCAGATATTCGGAACATGACAGATCTAATTGCTGCAATAATTCAAAGAGTGGGGGATGACATTGACCGAAACAATCTTCCTCAGATTCTGGTTGGAATGCACTAATTTTGCCTCGTACATTTGAATGATTCTCCTCCCCTTGGTTTTCCCTGTTTGAGCAAGTTGACTATTATATTCAAGAACAATTACTCTCTTGCAGTACGAAGATGAAGATCATGACAAAGTTGTACTGGCATCAGATAGTGATCTTACAGCAGCTATTGACCATGCAAGATCTGCAGGTTGGAAGGTATGATTAGCTTTCCTCTGGCCGTGGGTTTTGACGCATGATTTAGTTAATGTGAATGAACGTAAACCCTAGTAACAGGAAGGAAGATTTACTTATGCTTAGTTATTAATTTTGTGTGTCTCTTTTCTTGATTGCGAAATAAGGACTGATGACAAAAATCAACCTGAACAGGGGCTAAAATTGCATTTAGACTATTCAGGATCAACCGGCGGTAGTTTGGATTATGCTCATACTGAATCTGCTTGGGCCTCAGCCTACAGTACTGTAGCAGCTGGTGCTGCATTAGTTGCCGGTTTAGGCGTATTAGCATTCTTAAGGAGATCCGGTAACTAATTGCTTGAAAGAAGGTTACAACTTGATAGACTGAAGAATGGGAGTAGCACATCAATACATGTGAGGCTCAATCAGTGGATTGGATTTCAATTGAATATTGCTGATATAGAATTGGATGATAGCTCTATATTGGAACAGTTTTACTTTTTCCTTTTGCCTGCTATCCAGATTTGCAGGTTTTGGTTTATAATGATTTAAATTACGCCAAATAATTCCCTTACCTTGAAGTTGTCTTCAAAAGTTGACTGGCAACAGTATGCAAATTTTGTTGCCAAGATGTCAGGAATTTAATTGTCATACGGGGGCTGTGTTACTGATAGTTATTACCAAAAGAAAGAGAAAGGAAAAAAGAAACATGTGGAATGCACTTCTCCTTCCTACTCAGTATCTCTCCGAACACATTTCCAACTAACCACAAGGCAAGACCCTTTAATAACTGTGTTCCATCCTTCTCAAGTGGTGGGTTTGAGAAGGTCCTTTTACATCATTTGCACAAGAAGATGAACAACTGCGCTAGATAACTATTGCTGTAATGTTATTCTGAAAAAATCAAGCCAAGCTAAGCTATTGAAGTTAGTGTGTAACATTTGCCAAATTTTTTTTTTTGGGTGCTATTATAGTTTGCAATGGTTTAAGGCTGTGGTTTCTGTTCAGACGGGATCTAGGATTACAAGCAAATGGCTCTTAATACCATGTACAGCATAGACTTTTAGTTGAGTATGCATATTCACAACGTTTCGGATAGCAATTACAGTCAAGTCGTGTCCGTTAAAAGGCTGTGACCACCCCTGACTCTTGTTATTCTTCGTTGTCATTCAGTGGGATATTGTAACAATTCTAATCTCATTATCTCAAGGATCATTTCATAAACAAAAGAGTATTCCATTGATTTCAACTCAAATAAAATTGCAATGACTCTCTAAATGGAGCATGAAACTACAAGAAATTGAATCTAAAGTACATAAGCAAACAAGCAAACCAAAGTCACGGCTGAAGCCCCTAACCAATTCGGATCAGGACTGATGAATTGACATTTGCTTAATGTTTTGGAAGACAGAGGATGCAGCTTCCTGCAGTGAATTTGCGTAGGAGGCTTGTAGCCATGAGAATCGATCAAGTAGAGAATGGAGAGGGAGCAAATAATACAAACAAAGCCCATAGAAAAAGAAAAAGGTAGGAGAAAGGGGAAATTTGCAAAAGCGTCGACAGCAGGGTTCGAACCTGCGCGGGCGAAGCCCAACAGATTTCAAGTCTGTCTCCTTAACCACTCGGACATATCGACTTCACATCTGGAACGTAGTAGCAGAAATCTTTAGACGTTAATGTTTTTAAAATTATGGTTCTGCATAAGTAGAAAGAAATGTTAAATGCATCTGTGTTTACAAATTTTCTTTTCCGGAAAATCCACTCAAAATAGTGGAATACAAACAAGGAAAAAGTGAGTTTTACACAAAATGTATCAAAAAGTAAAATGTTAAAGCTTATCTAAGCATACAGCTTTTATGTGAGATTATTTTTTTGGAATATTAATATTAAAGAAAACATATTTAGAGAAAAACTAAACAAAAACCAAATTCAAAGATAAGGTTAAGACTCGAGATTGAGATTACAACTTATTTAGTATAATACTATAAGTGGATCTAGAAATGGTAGAGTGTACGCAGACCATATCCCTATATAGGGAGGTAGAGAGACTGTTTCCTATAGACACTCGGCTCATGACAAAGCAAAAACAAAACAGGTCAAAAAAGAAAAAAAATAGTAACTACAACAAAATAGCTAAGCAAACAACAAAAGACAGTAGATAATAACAAAATCAAATGATAAGAAATTACATGAGAAATACTACGACTACTATTAAGGAAGGAAAAGCGTGACAACACTTTACTACCTACTACTAACTTTCTACTCTAATATTTGTGATCTGCAACTTCTTATCTAAAGTCATGTCCTCGAAAAGCTGTAATTACATCATTTTTCGTCTAATTATGTCTCCCTAATACAAGCTCGAGATTGGATTCTTGTATATATTTTCCCTTTTACACCAAAGTAATAGGAGTACTAAAGTATCGTATTTAGTATTTCTGCTTTCCTAAAATGTTTGATACTTTTTGTTTTTCAAATTCAAACTAAGTGAACTTAATCAGTTTTTTCAAAATATATTTTTCATCACTTTACGAAGTTCAACTTATTTTAGCTTTTTGTATAGTTTTCCAAAATCTGAATAAATTATTCTAATTCGTCAAGCAAAAATATCTAACAAATTGAAACGACATGACTAGTTGGAGTACTATTTTATTCAAAAGTACCGAGGTTGCTGTCAGTGATGCGTTACTTCAATTTTAAAATTAAAAGTCGTATTAACGTGTCGCCTTCTGATTGGCCAAGATAGTGCATTATGGTCTCTTCGAGCAACGACAACTAAGCAAAAAGACGCGAAGGATAAGCCAATAAACATTAATCGTAGCGTGTGGACCCACAGTGTACCTTTTCGCTTCTCTGAAATTGCAAAGAAGCAGTAGTAGATAGGACATACTATCCTGTAACCTGTAGGCCCAAAAGAAATACTATTACAATGATGCTATCCTATTATAATAATGTTTCACTATAACTGTTAAAGTGCCACAAAAACTTAAAAGGCAAATTTCACAGAGTGGTGATTAGATCAATATTGTTGTATGGAGCGGAGTATTAGTCAGTCAAGGACGCTCATATTCAAAAGATGAAAGTTGAGGAAATAAGAATGTCGTGGCGGATGTGTGGGCATACTAAGAGAGATATGATTAGTACTCATATTCAAAAGATGAAAGTTGAGAAAATAAGAATGTCGTGGCGGATGTGTGGGCATACTAAGAGATATGATTAGTAACGAAGATTCGAGTCAAGGTGAGAGTGGCTTTAGTGGAGGATAAGATGCCAGCAGTGAGACTAAGATAATTTGGACATGTACAGAAGAGATGCACGGATGTTCCGTGGGGAGGTATGAGAGGTTGGTTATATACATTTTCACGAGAGGTAGAGATAGACCGGAGAAGTATTGAAGAGAGGTTATTAGACAGGACATGACGTAGGTCCAGCTTACCGAGGACTTGATCTTAGATAGAACGTTATGGAGGACACAGATTAAGGTGGAAGGTTAATAGGTAGTTGAGCGTGCCCTGTGAATTCATTCTTACTAGTAGTCGAATTCGTCGATTACACTTTCAATTTTATTAGTTTAATAAATAAATCTATATAGTATTGTATCTCATTTCTAGTACAAAGAACCGATCATGCTATAAAAAATAACCTACGCATTATAATTCCTACATAACTTGTCTCTTAACCAAACAACCCCTAATAGATTTCTAATACTAACAACGAAATAAACAGTTCCATTCACATGTTTGCACTTTAAACTTATAGCTCTGCTCCTTTTAAGCATAGCACCCAGAAAAAAAAAATGCAAAAATGGAAATATCAGTAACACCTTTGTGCACACATACTTTTCATATATGATGCTTCTAAGTTATATGAACACAACATTTAAGATGTTCATGCTCCAATGTTTTGTTCTCTCTCTATATATATGACTTTTTTTTTTTTTTTTATTTATAAAACGCAAAACTTGTATATAATATTTTCTAGGTATCTAAGATAGGGTAGAATTTTAAAATTTGAAGTTTCTGAAAGTTGTATGAAAATAAAGTGGTAACTAGATATTTAGAAAATTTCTGCAAAGAAAAAAGTGACATACATAAAACGTGATTAGAAAAAAGTATAAAATATTAAAGTAATGCTTAGATTTTAGTTTGAGAAAGCAAACAAAAAATTGTAATTTCAAATAATTCAATACATTGTTATAAAATTTTATAGAAATAAATGTAACTATATATATAAATCTCAAGTCCCTTTATGTGGCATCGTTCAAATTTTAAATTAGTAAGTACGAGCATGAATTTAATTTTTTTTTGAAATAAAATTTACATTTTTGAAAATTATTTAAAAACTACTATGCTCTGTCCAAGTTATGTGATACACTTTCCTTTTTAGTCTGTCAAAAAAAGAATGATTTTTTGTATA
Source organism: Lycium ferocissimum (assembly GCF_029784015.1). Taxonomy (NCBI): domain Eukaryota; kingdom Viridiplantae; phylum Streptophyta; class Magnoliopsida; order Solanales; family Solanaceae; genus Lycium; species Lycium ferocissimum. The sequence continues at coordinate 34,433,799 of NC_081345.1, read as the reverse complement.
TTTAGAAAAAATCTAACTCAAAACATTTTTCTTTTAACTTAATGAAATAATTTACAGCTACACAAATATTTATGACTTATTTTAAGTCACAAGTTTCCAAAGTCTTTCATTTATTTTTTAAACTCATACCTAATCAAATCATATCACATAAATTAAAATATTTTGAGACAAAATTTTAAATTAAAGCAACACTTATTTTAAAACGGAAATAGTTTAGAACATTCCAGAAAGTTAAAAAGTGTCATGCATCAATTGTGACCAGAAAAAGTACAAAATATTAAAGCTATGCTTGGACTTTAGTTTGATAAAACAAAATAAAAATTTAAAATTAAATAGTTTAATACATTTTAATTTATAGAAAAAGAAAAAAAAAATATAACTGTATAAAACGTTGCAACACAGCACTATCACTCCTCCTCATTTTCTCTACTCACAGAGATAGCTTCCATTTTCCGCTAAAAAAGCCACCATGGATAACAACAACAACAACAACAACAACCAATCTCCGACTGACCCCGCCGCCGCCGCCACACAAACCGCCACATACCCGCCGCAAACACCATTTCACCATCTCCTTCAACAACAACAACAACAACTCCACATGTTCTGGAATTACCAACGTCAAGAAATCGAACAAGTCAACGATTTCAAGAACCACCAACTCCCTTTAGCCCGTATAAAAAAAATCATGAAAGCTGATGAAGATGTACGTATGATTTCAGCTGAAGCACCAATTCTCTTCGCTAAAGCATGTGAGCTTTTCATTCTCGAACTCACGATTCGCTCTTGGTTACACGCTGAGGAAAACAAACGTCGAACCTTACAGAAGAATGATATCGCTGCTGCGATTACTCGTACTGATATATTTGATTTTCTTGTTGATATTGTACCTAGGGATGAGATTAAGGATGAAGGTGTTGGTGTTGTTGGGCTTGGGCCTGGAATGGTGGGCCCAAATACTGCTAGTGGTGTGCCGTATTATTATCCACCATTGGGCCCACCAGGTGGGATGATGATGGGTAGGCCTGCAGGTGTGGTGCCAGGGGTAGATCCGTCAATGTATGCGCCGTCACAGGCGTGGCAATCTGTATGGCAGACCACAGAGGATAATTCATATGCTAGTGGTGGTGGTAGCAGTGGACAACAGGGTAACCTTGATGGTCAAGGGTAAGTTTGTCATTTTGTGTTTATGTTGTTTGTTACTACCTTCAGATCTGGATAAGTTAGGGTTTGAAACATAAGTGGATGTTTGTTTGTTTGGACATAAAAAGTTGTGAAGTTTGGAAAAAATTGTAGTAGTAGTATTTGTGTGTTAAGTTGAAAATGGTATAATTTGGAAATTGGAGTTGTGGTTGGATATGAATAAAAATTTGAATTGTTTTTTGAATTTTTATGAGTGATTTGGAGTGGAAATTGTGAAAACAACTGTATGGAGTTTTTCATTTTTTTTGGAAATTGGAGTTGTGTTTGCATATGAATAAAAATTGGAATTGTTTTTGAATTGTTGTGAGTGATTTGGAGTGGAATTTGTGAAAACAAACTTTTTGGAGTTTTTCGTGAAAATTCAAACTTTTTCTAGAAAATTGATTATGTTTTTCCGGAATAAAATTCTGGAAAAAAAAAGTGAAAATTATCCATGGGAAGTTTGGGAAATTGCCCTGTTAATTTTCTTCCTCTATGCTTCCATCTATTAGATTCAAACTGATTAAATATTGGAGGAAATTAGCACAAATGGAGCGGTGGATATTCAGCATGTTTTGTTAAAACTGGAATCACGGAGTATTGGAATGAAATGTGCTTAAAAGATGATGCTGAACACAATTCGTTTGGGATTGAGTGCAGTTGTTGTTGCCTTCTTTTATTTTCAAAACAATAAATTTAGGGCAATCAGTACCAAATTCAAGCAACTGTCTGATGAAATTCATGCAATCTCTAGTTGTTGTGCTGCTTGTGATATGGTGGTAGATGTTTAAATAGTTACTTATAGCTTCCTTAATCATGTGCTTTTTCTTTGCATATTGTGGGAAATGATTTGACATATTAATTGTAGGTAACTTCATAAGTAAAAGACATTAATTGTAGTATCAGTATTTAGATTAACAGATATTATCTCACACATTTCCTTTGATACTCTTGGCTATGTAAAACAGTCCTGACTGATTGTCATGATGAAGACATCTGGTTTGCTGTAAATGGTAATGGATAGGTAGGTTAGTTGCATTCTGGAACCAAATTGCATGCGTGACAGATGTTCTTCCAATCAAATTGATGAAGCACGAGATTTACATGTTCGATATTTTCCATGTACAACTATTTTTCCTTTTCCTTTTGTCGTTATCTTCTGGTTGGGAATAGTGTTCAACAGTGATCTGTCTTGTCCGTGCTATGCCTACCTCCATCAAGGTCTCATAATTCTGAAAAACTAATATCTGATTGACTGGACTGAGTTGAAAGAGTATAATAAACCTTTGTACTTCTCTCACAGCCCTTTATGTGGTTGTTTGCGAGGATGTAATACTTGGTTAAGTTGTTAATGCATATTGAACACGTGGCCATAAGGTTAAATGGAATTAAATTTAGTTCAGTATATCTCATTAGAGGCTTCCTAAGATTTATAATAGAAGATTTTAAAACCAAATTTTAGGACCTAAGATAGTTCAATTTGGTTTTGTTTGAGAAGTTCAGGTGATGTGTATATGCAAAATGAGAAATCAGAAGAAGAACCATACATGTATTAACAGATAATATTTGCTGATTTGCATGTTATCAGCAATTTGCTGATCAACAACTTTCTTCTAGGATGTGGGCCATCCCTATTTCCTCAAAACGTGTCAGTAGGATCCTCGCATTTCAAAGGAAAGTGGAACAAAAGGGAAAAACTCACCCCTATTTTGGATAATTTAAGGGTGTTTAAAATCTGAATTTGAATTCCCTTTCAAAATCAGCTGCTATCTTAACTAAAGCCAGAAAAAACTTATATCTAAAATTTTAAAGGCAGCAAGTATGATTATTATAGATCATCTTTGAAACCTGGTCCAGATTGGACAGGCTGTGGTCTGATTGTTAAGATCGGCAATTGATCTGAATTTGAGCTCAGACTAAAGGTATTCTGAATTTGTGTTATTGCTTACATCCCTACCATTTACTCAGATTACCCAATTTCGTTTGAACGACCGATGACTTGTAACATTTTGTAACAGTCAATATGCATATAGACCACTTCGATATCACCATTCGAGAAATTATTAGATGTTCTAACTTCTCAGGCTTAGATGCATCACATTAATTACCTTCAACAACGACCTTATGTCCAGTTCTAATTTACGATCAAAATGTTTAGTCCTTGTTTACACACCAAGAAAAGAGATTACATGTGCTGTGATAAGTAATAATGATACGAGGAAGTAAAAAGCTGGCCCAGGAATAACCTTTTTTGATAATTTTTGACAGTGAAGGTTAGAAACAAAACAGTTTCTCAAAGCAAGTTAAGCTTATTTTGTTACGATTTGTAAGTAACTATCTAGTTTTTGTTCTGAGAAAAAAGATGTTAAAAAGATTAACCAATGTATAAGTAAAAAGATCAGCATGAAGAGTTGGGGATCTAGAGCAGGTCTTTCTTGTATATCTCTTGTTTAGAGACAGTTAGGCCCATGACTTGTAAGTTTTTACTTGTGACTTGGTCATTTTCACATGGATTTGGAAAGTTCAGAAACTTTGGATGGTCAATAGAAAGTGTAGATTTCCTAGAATCTATTTTAGATTAATTAAGATTAGATTTGATGATCTGGGGATCCAAATCTAAACTTGTCTATACCTATCAGTCCAAATTTCCAATCACACTAGTGTTCAATTAAAAACACCTTTATTAGACTTGAAATTATCCGTTACTAAACTTGAGCCAATATACTTTTCTTCTTGAAATATAACAGCTTCCATTCTTCTGTCTTTGGTAATCCCTAGTTGAATTCATTTGCTTTTTACCAAAACTGGTCATTTTTTCATGTATCCACACCTTGCCTCTAGTTTGATTAATGTATGATGAGAAAATTTGTTGTGCAAGGAGGGATAAGATGAGAAATGGGGATATCCGAGACAAAGTGGGCATGTGAAGAGAAGAGACCTAGATGCCCCCACTTGGGTGTGAGAGGTTGGATATATTGGTACGAGGAAAGGTAGAGGTAGGCCGAAGAAATATTTGTTTTTTTTTGGGGGGGGGGAGATGATTAGACAGGACATGGCGTAGCTTCAACTTACGGAGGACATGACCTTAGATAAGAGGGAATGGAAGTCGCATATTAGGGTAGAAGGTTAGTAGTAAGTTGAGCGTTGTCTAGTTTTTTTTTTCTTGGCAGGATTAGGCTTGGTGGTAGTTTGGTGCACCGTGTGTGTCGTGGTATTAGCCTTATTCATGTAGTTTCTTGCTTTTGATGTCTTTTGATGTCTATTTCGCTGTTGTTACTATTCTCTTATCTGAATGCTCTGTCCTGCGTTCTTATTAGTTGCCTTGTCTTCTTCACTGCCGCATTTCCATTTCCATTTCCATAACCACTTTGTTCTGCGATACTTGAGCTGAGGGTCTTTCGGTAACAACCACTCTACCTCCATGAGGTAGGGGTAAGGTCTGTGTACGCTCTATCCTCCTCAGAACCCACTTTGTGGGATTATACTGGGTATGTTGTTGTTGTTGTATGACTCTTATTCATAAATCAAATGACTTCATTCATTCTTGGCATATCCTAGTTTCATATCATGGTGGCATCTTTTAGTTTTAATGACATGTTGCCTACACTTTAAGGGGTACCTGCAGGTGAACACCAAGGTTGATGTGGTCGCAGAATTGGCTTTCAGTTCACACTATCCTCTGTTGTAGATTGTAGTTTCTCAATATGATTTGAATTTATTGGCATAGCAACAACAAATTTAATGTCTTGGGTATTCATCATTTATCGTTTCTTAGTAAGATTCCAACTTCAGGATCTAAAGACCCTCTTATCCATATTGTTCAACCATCAAACCTTAGTTCTAAATTTCTCCGTGTTCCTTTGCTGCAGTTAAGAGATCTCGTTTGCTGCTGATGTGGAGGCTTAACAGCACAAGTGCAACTAATGGTTACAGAAGGGAAATTTAGTTTCTTCTCTCAAATGTGAATTTACCTTATTGCTACTGTCCATGCATACCGGTTTTAACTGTAATGACTTGGATCTTTTTGTCTGTATAAAACTTGACTCTTTTGTTCCTGGATTTTACTCATTAAAATCCTTTTCTGGTTGCTAGTTTCCATTGCCATATGCTGATATAGCTGCGTTCACATGTAGCTGTATTGGTTCCTAATTACTTTATCTTTTTCGGAACTTTTAGTTCTTGAATAGTGTATATTGTTTTCTTATTTTCGTGAAGATAACAAAAGCTGGTAATATGCCTACATATGTCAAGATTTTTGTTCTTTCTAATCAGTTAGTTCATACGATTTATTTGCCACAATGATGGCCACTCAAAGTAGGTGCACCAGAGTCTATTAATCTGTGAAAAACATGGAATATAGAAGACGGTCTAGGTATATTGGAGAGTGTGCATGTCATACGCTCCAATTCATCAACATTATTTACTTTTATATTATTGCTACGTCGAAACAAAAATGAGAAGCCTGTGTAATTTAAGCTGCAATACTTTAGAAGGCAGAATATTAACAAATGCGCCTTCATATAATCCTTGAACACCTTTTATTTGTCAACTTTGATAGCCCTCGAGTGATGTTCCCAAGTCCCAAAAGATGTAGCTTCAGTGAAACTATCTACATAAAAACATTGAGGTGTTAACACTTCTTTTCTTTCTTTGGATATACCATCGAATTCAGATGCTTGAATTTGATTTTTAAAGAGTTCGTTATTACCTTCACACCTAAAATGGAATTTGGTTTCTCTGCTACGAAGTTCGCTGTATCTCTATAGGAAAGAGATATAAGAAAGAGATATAATCACCCCGGCAAAAAACATATTATCTGGAAGAAACCTGAATTTCGAACTTTTTCTTCTCCATTTTTGCTGAAGTTCAGAGCCATTATTCTCATGAATGTTTTTCCATTGCAGCCTAATTCGACCTAGTATTGGCCCAAATTGGGACCAAGATGGATAAAACATCTTTCATGACATGATTGGATCAACCCGTTCGAGGCATTTCTCTTCTATCATACTAGATAGGAACGCCCGTGCTGTGTACGGGGCCCAATACTACAACTTACATGTTTAAGCTTACCAAAACAAAGCGTGATAATTTGAAGAGGTACATGACTTTTTAATAACTTGGAAAATAATGATGGCAGTAGATACAAAGCATAATGAAACAAAAGTATTAGTCAATTCAATTAGCAGAAGGAAACAAAAGTAATAGTCATTTCAATTAGTTCATCTATAAGGGTAGAGAACATCCTTGATCACTGCTTGATTGGTTGACTCTCATATAGGGTACTATTACAACTGATTTTGAAGATTCTTCCTTATTTTTTTTTTTAATACTTTCTTCTAAACAACCTTATTGTTGTTTTGCGCTTCAAGATCCATTTCTTTTCCATCTTCAAGATCCAACCTTCAATGAAAAAGTTGATATTGTAACATGTTAGCCCATGAAAACATTTGATAAACATTGTGATTCATATAATATAGGTGTCGGATCCTGTAAGAACACTCACCTGTAGAAAAAAGGATGAGGGTTTTACTTTTGAGCTGCTAAGTCATAGTAGATGTGTAAGTTTTGACATCATTGACTTTCATCAACTTAAGCCTCCAGGGTCCAGCATGGATTTTGAATGGGCTATTAGCTTCTCGATCAAGTCAATTTCTTTATGAAAAATTCGATCATTTGGCCTGCGCGATCAAATTGGCTCTACTACCTGTGTATCCTATACCTGGTGCCATTGATCTATCAAAGGGAAGATAGAAGAAGAGTACCGCCTGTCAAGACTCATGATTCTGTTTAAGCTGAAATCCAGATGACGCTTCCTGTTAAGATCAAGATGCCATAGTGACAAACAAATTAGTAACTATTTTAACAGAAATGCTAATCACCAAATTGCTGAATTTTACCCTCTATTGTAGTACATAACTTCTTCAGCATAACGTACTACAGGGAAATCATAATCAAATTATAAAAGGAAAAAGAAAGAAAACAAAGTGAATATTTAGTTTAGTTTCCCTTTTTAGTGCATGATGCATTTGAGCCTTACATTTTTCAGTTAAAACATGTTAATGTAAGAGCTCATGTCTCTGTTTGCGGACAAATAAATAATTTTACCAAGCGTCATTTATGAGCAATGTGAATCATGAATTTAGTTGCAGGTGTATGTGCTTAAGCTGGTGAAAATAGTCAACTAGGAGAATTGCATATGCAGGCCACCAGTTGAATATTGTTACATTAGGTGCGGGTGGCCAATTGCATCTATTGGTCCTTTTAGAAATGGCCCTGTTTCCTTTTGATATGTTCGCAAGCACAGTATGCAAGCCCAAATGTTAATAGAATAAAAATATCTTTATGAATATAAGAATATTCTAACGGAATATGAAAGGATAGAGTCGAATACAATGATCATGGCTTAAATCTTTTATTAACTATTGAATTTCAGTAAATTTTAGGTGCTAAAAGCTTTTGACTCTTTGACCAACTACATATGCTACTTTATATCTTTGTGAATGAGTAAGAGAATTTGGAGTTGATTTTTGGTCTGTTTATGTAAATTTTTTTGTTACAACATGTCATCCGGAGGATCCTTTATCAGTTAGACCCTTTATCAGTACTAACTAAAGTCATCAAGAACCTTTTAGGCACCATTTAATACTAAATGGAAAAACATTGTATTCTCAAAAAAAAAATCTTGTTTTAAGGCTTAGGGTAGTTCATGGTAATTGTTTTTAACTACTTCGAGTCTATGAAAACAAATGCTTAGACCAAATGTGTCTAGGGTTCGAGCGATAAAAAGACAGAACATGTTATTCTGAAATTTGATAATTGTGCACCAGCTAATTATCTGTTGATTTCTATCCCCATGAGACGCATCACGCATAAACCCATCAAAATAAATAAAATTTTCACTTTAAGTAAAAGCGAGCACGACTTATTTATCCCAAAGGTAAAATAACTTTACTCCACCTGGGAATCAAAAGAAACATAAAGATTGAAGAAAATTCCAACACTTTTGATATATCAATTACCATAACAATAACATACACACATTAAACCAAAAGTAAAAGCAGGGTATGAGCATCCAAATGGGATATAAAGAAATAGAGAAAGAAAGATTGATAAAAGCTTTTTACCTGAGAATTAAGAGCATTGGATTAGACACACTGTATATATCTTGTCAATGGTGGCACACTCTGTATCTGACTCCAGCCTTTTGCCTTCTTTTGCTTCATGCGTTGCCTGATTCTAGACAACCATGTTCTCCACAAATTGACTCTACTTATCTGTACAATAAAATGAGAAATCCCACATAAATTTGAAATGGAAAAAAAATGAAAACTCAATTTGCAACAAAAAGCACCTTCAGAAAAGTGGAAAACATGTTTATTTGTTTCAGGCATATTGTCGAACACCCTTGGTGGATAAATTGCGCAAATTGATACCCACTAAAATTCAGTAACAATCAATATTGGGTACACTAAAAGAAATATATGTATTTATTCTAAAAGTTTCATTTGCAGCAGGTGTTCATCCTCCAATAACGAAATAATCAACCAAATATGTATTCTGATACATGCACCCAAGTATATATTCCCAATTCCAAACACGCATACACACAAGTGGTAAAATATAACGACATGCATATAAGAAACTCAACCAAAAAAAAATCAAAATAAGAGGAAAACGATCACATAGTTTATCAAAATCCCACCACCAAGAATTGGGTGCAAAAAAATAATAAAATAAAGAAACCCATGAAAACTTACATGTTCAAGAGAGGAGGAAAATAAGGAACAAATGGAGAAATTTTGAAATCAGAACAATGGCTGGATACAAAAGCAACTCTGAATTGGCATATTAGGAATAGGCTTGGAAGGAGCTGTCAATTTTATGTAAGGACACGTGCAAGTAGTGAAAGCTCTAAAGGGCATATAGGGAATTATATGAAAAGATAAGGGGTGGTAAAGTAATGAAACATTGAAAGGTTTTTCCAATACATCAGAAGGTACAATTGTTTGAGCACCTGTTCGACCCTTTACTCTCATTTTACTACCTAATATAAGAGGGAATGGGCTCTTTTGGTCGTCCTCACAGGGATGAAATTTGGATATGGCAAATAATTTCGATCTTTGATGTCACACGTGGCTGTTGCAGCAGCAATTGGCTTTACTCTTTGGTCCTTTTCTGAATAATGAATAGTACTACTCCTGCGTGGGTCCATTGTAATTGTTGTGCATTGTATTTTGTTCAAGGATTTCTTCTTGGCCTTTACGTACATTAGGAGCCCGTTTGGATTGGCTTATACTAGCTGAAATAAGAGAAATATGTTCAAAAAATGTTTTCTGAAATTCAATTTATTTTTTTCGCTTTATGTTCATAAGATAAACTAAGCTAACGTCCAATTATTTTTTTGAGCTTATTTTAAGACAAAATGACTTTAAGTCTCTGGCCACCAAAAACACTCAAAAGTTTCGAAAACAAATTTTATAAGCCAACTTATAAGCCAATCCAAACGGGCTCTAGATTTCTTTCTCTGGTGCATATTATATTTTTCAATCTGATACATATTATACGGTGGTTTAAATATTTATATTTAATTCAGAATAAGTAATTCTTATATAAGCAAAAAGATACTAATTTTTTTCTTTTTCAAATTTACTCTTATTTTAATAAGTGGCATTTTACATAATCAAGAAATCATATTACACAGGTACTATTTAATTAAGAGTAATTAAGCAAAAATACATCTTACATTCTACGAATAAGTGAATTTCTTAGCAAATATGCCCAAATAAAAATACCACATAATATGGATCGGAGGAAGTACCTTTTAGATTATTATTTTCTCATAGATTTTGGTAAATTTAGACAACTTTGTAGCCATATTTTTCCCAACTTAAACATTTATTAGGTCTTACTTTACATTTATATATGTTCCACGTCGTATGTTCTTCTCCATATTTTTTCTCTATCTATTTGTTTTAAACCTCCTGAATCTTACTTCCTTAGTGAGCTCATATGTGCTTAGCTTCGTTCTAGAATTTTTCAGTAATTTCAATTTTTTCTTTATTAATGAACTTGAATTATTATTTACTAATATATTTATAAGTTCATTAGGTTAATTTGTGTAAAGACTCTAAATTAAGATTATAAATATTAACATAAACTTGAAATTATTGAAAAGTTTATAGTGTTGTTTAGATAATTCTTGAAAATGAAATTATGAATTTACTAACACATGTGAACATAAAATACATTATTATAACCTTATATGAATTCAAGATAAGCATAAATAAGTTTGAAATAAACAATTTCATTAACGTGAGAGTTGAAATGCTAAAAGAGTAAAATAAAAATTTCCTTTTATATACAGGAAACATATGTCCTGCCCTTTCTGGGAGCTTAGTCCACTAAACTGCTTTTTCTTATACTGAAAGCATATATGCTTATTTGGAATTTTAATTATTATATGAGATTGTTACTTTATGTGTTTTTGAAGGGTATATCTTATCTGCCACTAACTTCTTCATGTACCTTATTTTAGGTTTTTCTTTAAAGAACATCAAAATATACTCTTTTATGGGTCTAATAAAAGAATTAATACATAGTATTTGAAATCACTTAGGATATTTTTCATGGATAAGTGCTATTTTAGAAAATATATATTTCAGTTCTGGTTTTGGTTTGAACTTTAATTCCTTTGCATCTACGAGTTATGTTTTATAAGACACTTCGTAGAATTTATATGTCTTTCCGAAATTCATAAAAATATGAAAATATTTTCTCAATGTATGATCTTCACCAAGTTGTTAATTACCATACTTTGTCATGTTAGTTTATTGGATATCGAATCACTTGTGTCCCTTTGGAATTTGCTAATTTTCCTACTTTACTTTCTTCCCCAAAAGTAATTTTTTCTCTAAAATTATCTTATTATATGACGTCGACGTTTAATTTTTC